>NC_139039.1:18681058-18687615 GCF_964662115.1 Mustela nivalis | reverse complement strand
GGTGGAGGAGGGAAGGATCCGCAAGAGCTCAGCCAGCTCCAGCCACCACAGAAGCCAGGACGGGACGTGCCCTCAATACTCCTGAAGCAAGTCAGAAGGCCCCATGCTTGCATCAGTGGCGATTCAGTACAAAGGAAAACTTAGGTAAGATGCTGCGCTTTGATGTAGCACAAACACACAGCAGGGACTCTGAGGAAAAACCCACACGTCGCACTCATCACTTCGTGTCAACCAGCATTCAGGCACTACCCAGATCCATGTGGATGAACAGCACGATTTCCAAGATGGAAGCTTCCGCACCAAGCACGCGATAGGTGAGTGGGATTCAGATGTAAACCTGCTCATTCCAAAGCCCATGGTCTGACCCACTCCACAGCCCTGGCAACTACGTGTCCTCCTCCAACCCAAGGCTACCCATCACACCCCCTTGCACCATACTGCTGGGACAGGCAGCCCCCAACCTACGCGCACGGTATTCTTCAAAACTCATTTGGAAATTTTTTTTTTAAGATTTTATTTATTTATTTGACAGACAGAGATCACAAGTAGGCAGAGAAGCAGGCAGAGAGAGGAGGAAGCAGGCTCCCCGCTAAGCAGAGAGCCCAATACAGGGGCTCGATCCCAGGACCCTGAGATCATGACCTGAGCCGAAGGCAGAGGCTTTAACCCGCTGAGCCACCCAGGCGCCCCTGGAAATTTATTCTAACTCAAAATTCATTTTCCTAGAGAAATGCTATTAATGATGATTAGGTCCCTAGGCTGGGCCCCAAACCAAAGCCCATTTAATCCACAATGTAAGAAACCCCCCCGCCAGCACTTGGGGTATGTATAAAGACCAAGAAGCTGGACACCAATTAGGGCATTGTGTCAACGGGGCGGTGTGGGGGGGGGGGGCAATTGTCGAGAGACAATAACAGAAGCTGCGCTGCTGCCTGACTCTCTGGCTGCTATCAACTTCAGTCTCAGGAGTTATAAGACAGTAGAGGAAGGGGGTGGGAAAAAAATGGGAGAAAGTTCTCTGCCTTTCTAACATATAAACAGAAGAAAGAGGAAGGAGTTTCCTCACTCCAGTGAGACAGGTGGAGTGGCCTGCCTGGTCCACGTGCATGGCAGCACACAGCCAACTTGAAAACATGAAGAGCAAAATTTTGCTTCAAAATATAAAATCTGTCAGGGGCACCTGGGTCGGTTAAGTGTCCTGCTCTTGGTAACAGTACAAACCTGATCTTAGGGTTGTGAGACTGAGCCCCATGTCGGGCTCCACACTCAGTGGGGAACCCACTTGGGATTTTTCCTTCACTCTGCCCCTCCCCGACACATGCATGCATGCACTCTCTCTCAAATAAATCTATCCTTTAAAAAACAAAAACAATGGGGCGCCTAAGTGGCTCAGTGGGTTAAAACCTCTGCCTTCGGCTCAGGTCATGATCTCAGGGTCCTGGGATCGAGTCCCCGCATCGGGCTCTCTGCTCAGCGGGGAGCCTGCTTCCTCCTCTCTCTCTCTGCCTCTCTGCCTACTTGTGATCTCTGTCAAATAAATAAATAAAATCTTAAAAAAAATAATAAAAAACAAAACAAAAAAAAATCCTGTCACTTTTTAACATCTTTCACTGAAACAAACTTTCCTCCCCACTCAATCCAACTTTCTTAATACACCCATAAGAAAGCTAATATATAGGACTATGAAGTGAAACCAAGGAATAAAAAACTTAATTCAAAACGTTAACACCATGTGAAAAAGGACTTGAAAAGATCTCTCTCCGGGGTGCCTGGGTGGCTCAGTTGGTTAGGCATCTGCCTTCAGCACAAGTCATGATCCTGGGGTCCTGGGATCGAGTCCTCCATTGGGCTCCCTGCTCTCTCTTCTCCCTCTGCGTGCCCCTTCCCCCTTTGTGCTCTCTCTTGCTCTGCTCTTTTAAAATAATAAATAAAATCTTTTTTAAAAAGGAACATTTTTTCCTAAGAATGAGTACAAATGTCCCATAAGTGCATGAAAAGATGCTCAACATCAAAAGCCTTCCGGGAAACGCAATTCAAAAGCATGAGAAACCATTTCATACCCATTAGCATGGCTATTACCAAATTGTTAGTGAGGATGTGAAGAAACTGGAACTCTCTCAAATTCATAAAATGTAAAATGATACAGCAGCTATGGAAAATGATCTGCTGGCTCCTCAAAAAGTTAAATATAGAACTACCACACGACCCTGTATTCCACTCTTAGGTATATACCAAAAGGACCAAAAGCAGGGGCTTGAACAGGTATGTGTATACCCATGGTATACAAATTCATAAGAACCACAAGACTGAAGCAATCCAAATGTCCATCAAAAGATGAGTAGTGGGGCACCTGGGTGGCTCAGTCATTAAGCGTCTGCCTTCAGCTCAGGTCATGGTCTTAGGGTCCTGGGATCAAGCCCTGCATCGGGCTCCCTGCTCAGTGGGAAGCCTGCTTCTCCCCCTGCTTGTGTTCCTTCTTTTGCTGTCTCTCTCTGTCAAATAAATAAAATCTTAAAAAAAAAAAAAAAAGGCAATGAGTGAACAAAATGTGGTACATAAATACAATGGAATATTATTCAGCCAGAAAAAGGAAATTCTGACTCATGGTACAAACAGATGAATGTTGAAAACAGGCTTAATGAAATAAACCAGACCAAAGCACAAATATGGTAGCAGTCCTCTTACCTGAGGTACCAAAATAGGCAAACTCATACAGCAGTAGCAGAGAGGTTACCAGGGCCTGGTGGGAAGGCTGAATGGAAAATTAGCCTTTAATGATCTCAAAGTTTCTGTTTGCGTTGATGGAAAATTGTGGGACTAGATTAGGGTGCTGGTTACACAACGTTATGAATTTAGTTAATGCCACTGATCTGTATATTTAAAAATGGTTAAAATGGTGAGTTTTATGTTATGTGTATTTTACCACAAACAAATCAAAACCACAAACCAGAAGAGCTAGAGCTAAGAGCATTAACTTCATTGCAACCTCAACTTTCCCGATCTACAGAATAGGAGAAAAATACAGTATTATATATCTTAGAATTTTGGGCTGCCTCGTCACTATCTGGTATCTCCAGTATCTCCAATATTAAACCCACAAATGGAAGGGTCTACTCTCCAGCATGCATCACCGTGTTGACTGCTGTGGCAACCCAGCTGCCAGGGAGAAGCTCCTCTGAGTTAGATCATCACATACAAAAAAATCTACTTATACATGTGAATGGATACCTTAACTTGGCAAGTTTCACTGTTAAAAATCTTCCTTTAAATTCTCATTGTATCAACATGAAGTCACAAAATAAATGATTTCAGAGAAGGGTAAGATGATAGTAACCAGAGTGCATTTGCTGACCAAGACTTTTTTTTTTAATTTCTTTTTATTATTTTCATTTATTATTATGTTCCATTAGCCAGCATATAGTATATCCTTAGTTTTTTTTTTTTTTTTAAGATTTTATTTATTTATTTGACAGACAGATCATAGGTAGGCAGAGAGAGAGGAAGGGAAGCAGACTCCCTACCGAGCAGAGAGCCCGACACAGGACTGGATCCTCGGGGCTCGATCCCAGGACCCTGAGACCATGACCCGAGCTGAAGGCAGAGGCTTAACCCACTGAGCCACCCAGGTGCCCCATATCCTTACTTTTTGATGTACAGTCACTACACTGTACATCAGTTGCACACAACACCCAGTGTCCATCACCACACGTGCCCTCCCCAATACCCACCACCCGGTTGCCCCTTTCTTCCACCCCCACTCCTTTCTGTAACTCTCAGTTTGGTTCCTAAACCCAGAGTCTCTTCATGGACTGTCCCCGTCTCTGATTCCTTCCCATGAAGTTCTCCCTCCCTTCCCCTTGGTCCTCTGTGCTTCTCCTTATGTTCCACAGGAGTTATTTAAAATTAAGAAGAGGGCACCAGAGGACCAGGGGGACGCATGGCGGGTAGTCACTGGGTGAGTCCTGCAGACTCCAGGTAAAGCAGCCTGGCCAGCCCAGGGGACACCAGGAAGGGCCTAAAACTCAGTTAGCACAAGACACAGAACCCCACAATGTGTCACACAACTTAGGAACAGGTTTCTCGGCAGGTATTCCATAGTTAAATCATGGTACTGAGGGTCCTACGGAGCCCTTCAAACCCTATAGCACCAGTATTGATATTATTGCCAAAGACCGACACAGCGACCTGTATATGGGACATTTCCACTCTAGGACCACTTACTGAGAAACTCCTCCAGGATTAAGTAAATCTCAGCTTGACCACATGGTTCCAAGAATAAGAGCTGTTTAATCAACTTCCCTGTATTTACAGAAGTCTCAGACACAGTGCTTAACATAAAGCAAGCATTCAATAAATGCTAATAAATCAGATTTTCTTAGCTATCCATTAAACATCACTCACAGGGGATGGATCAAAACCAAGAAGAGGTAAACATCTTTTTTTCTTGTGATGAAAACTTTTAAGATCTAGTCTCTAAGCAACTTTTAAACATGAAATACAGTATCATCAATTATAGTCACCACACTGTACATTACATGCCCAGGACTCAGCTTATACGAATATGAAATGTTTCATCAAGTTGCGTGTCACCCTTGGGAAAGCACACCACA
Source organism: Mustela nivalis (assembly GCF_964662115.1). Lineage (NCBI taxonomy): Eukaryota > Metazoa > Chordata > Mammalia > Carnivora > Mustelidae > Mustela > Mustela nivalis. The sequence goes on along the minus strand of NC_139039.1, from coordinate 18,683,005 downwards.
CTAATCCTTCTCTGTATTTTTCCAATTTTATCTATGTGCTGTAGAAACAGGTACCTGAATGGTTTTTAGTATGTAAATACAAATATAAAAAAATAGATAAAGGTCATACTCCCGACTCTATGCTAAGACCATAGTGTAATTACCCTTTTGAAAAGCAACTTGAATAGTCCTAAAATGCATTTTGTGAAATCTTTTTTTTTTTTTTAAGATTTTATTTATTTATTTGACAGACAGAGATCACAAGTAGGCAGAGAGGCAGGCAGAGAGAGAGAGAGGAGGAAGCAGGCTCCCTGCTGAGCAGAGAGCCCGATGTAGGACTCGATCCCCAGACCCTGAGATCATGACCTGAGCCGAAGGCAGCGGCTTAACCCACTGAGCCACCCAGGCACCCCTGGATTTTGTGTAATCTTACTTTAAACAGGAACCTCTGAGTGTGGGCTTAGTTTACAACCACATTCTCTGAAAACCTCTCCTTTTGGAGCACTGAGGTGGGACCCACTGTACGAACAACAGTGAATTGTCCTGGTGCGACAACTACCTCAAAGGGCGTCCAAGTGTCTCCCCCCCACCGTATGGATTTGAAATTGCTGATCAGGCACAGTCTGTGTCAGGCACAGTGTGACTTCAGGAAGTCCCGAAACTGGAGAACATAAATGCCAGTACTGTGGTATTCTCCTGCTCCTGCCAGGCATCCAGGAGCGGATAAAACAAGTCTTCTGCAGAAAGAATGGTACCGAAGTCCCACGAGAAGCAGAAATGAACACCTAGGAAGAACGACCAACCTGACTTGGTTCCCAACAACGCCCCTTATGTTAACTTCTGAGAAATACTCCATACCCTTTTAACACCTATCCAATTTGTGCCTTGGTTAGCTTCAATTGATTTCTATTTCTTTCAATTAAGAGTCTTAAACTATTGCCAAGAATTTATCATAGGACACTTAAGATGATGGTTGGCACATTTTCTACAACTGTGATGACTTAAAAACTAAGGAATGGATTAGAAAATTACAGTGACTCAATGAATGCAACCATTTTAAAAATAGGCATTTTACAAAACTAGGAAAAAAATGTTTGTGTGTTTTAGGACTACAACCATGCAAAACACATAGAAAAAAACATGGGGAAATGAATACAGTAGACATGAATAGGGGTTTGTGCCTCTGGGTCACTGATGCCTTTTTAATTTCCTGTCTACTAATTAAAACCAGGAAGAAAAGCTAATAAATCATCAAAAACTAGAAACAACATAAATGTCCATCACCAGTAGTTGAGTAAGAAAAACTGTAGTACGTCCATATAACGAAATACCACTCGGCAGTTAAAAGGTAGACTGGTGATACAAACAACAGCCTATGTGTTTGAGATAACTGCTCTAAGTGAAAGATGCCAGACACAAAAGGCATGTAATGCTCTCTGCGTATCTGGAAGGACAAAGCCATGAAGAAATACTGAGATCAGCGTTCACCTGGTAGTCAGGGGAGAAGGCTGAAAGGGACACAAAGAAATTACATGATAGAAAGTTCTATTTTTTTTTATAGTGGCTGACAACATATTTGCCGAAGTTCAATGAGCTATCCATCTAAAAAGGCAATTTTTGCCCTAAGTAAAAGATACTTAAAGTTCACTTAAAAAATAAAGCCACTGAAAGGTGCCTGACTCAGTGGGTTAAGCTTCTGCCTTTCGCTCTGGTCATGATCTCAGGGTCCTGGGATCAAGCCCCGCATGGGGCTCTCTGGTCAGCAGGGAGCCTGCTTCCCCATCTCTCTTTACCTGACTCTGCCTACTTGTGATCTCTCTCTCTGTTAAATAAATAAAATCTTAAAAAAAAAAAAATTAAGACACTGAGCTTGGAAACCAAACCAAAGCTACTGAGGCACTACTTTTCTAATACTGGATGACATTCATTCAAATTTATCAGGTGCCCACGTATGTCCAGCACTCGGGT